>NC_090144.1:162500-165000 GCF_017916325.1 Leishmania martiniquensis
TGGCCCCGGCGGCGATGATCGATGGCGCTGTCGCGCGCCGTCGTCGTCATCGCCTGAGGGCTGAGCGACGAAGGCTGAAGGCGGCAGCCACGGCAGCAGCAAAACTGAGGGAAAGCGACGGTAACGATGATCCAAGGCATCGGAGTCGCTGCCATCGCCGGCGCCATACGGTACGTGATACCGAGACAGACACAGAGGCAGTCAGCAACAGCAAGGTCGGCTCAGGTGTCGCTACGATGACGTTCCGCACGCCGCTGAGGACAATGAGCGAGGCAGCGAGCATGAGTCAGAGCTGGTTGTCGTCCCAGACGATTGTTATCGGAGCCACCGCCACCGCCGCCGCCGCCAGTGCTGCCCCGAGTGCGATGCCGAAGGTTGTCGCTGACCCGTTGGATGCAGTGTTGGATATGGAGACGGTGCCTGCGGCGCTGGTGTTACACATGCTCGAGTGTGTCCTTGACACTGAGCAGGGCCGCTATGAAGGGCAGCACCATGAGCAACGCCACACTCTTGCCGTGCATGGCGGCAGTGAGCACCCTGAGGAAACGGTAGGGCTGCCCAAGACGCCGAGCACAAGTAGCACCGTGGCAGGAGCCGGCACTTTGGCCGCACAGGGGTGGCAAGGCGCCCCGCCCCTGCCCACCAGCACCGTTTTCCCTGCCGCCAACGCTACCGCACGTCGCCAACGCAGCACCAGCGCTCAGGGAGCATCAGCATCAGCGGCAAGGGCGAATGTGGCCGATGCCGGCGCGGCGGCGGCCGCGCCACAGCCGACGTCATCGCTTGCAACGCCGGGCCTGTTGTCGGTGTACTGTGCATGGGGCTCGGCATGCCCCCTGTGCGAGCTATTGGTGGCACATCCGCAGTGCTGGACGACACGAAGCCATCGCAGCCATACGCTGGGCTATTACACCATCCATGCCGACCGGCCTCGACACCATAGCAGCGGCCCCGCCATTCGGCTTGCCTTCCCATCCCTCGACGAAAGTGTCTGCACTTGTGCACGGCGCGCCCATCAGCTGCACGACAACGCAGACTTCAGAGCTCTCATGCAGAACAGTTACACCGGGAGCGGCAGCAGCAGCCTTCTGCACTCCATGCAGCCGTGGTTCATGCGGCCGCACATGTTCATCACCCCAGTCACGGCGGCCTATGGTGTGTCGCCATACGAAGTTTTTGAGCGCATGACGTATCACCGCAGTCGGCTCAGCAGTAGCAGCGGATACAACCAGCGGCTCCCGCTCTATCACCCATCGAACTCGCCCATGGCTGGCGAGTCTTCCGCCACAGCGGCGCCGCCGCTCGCAGGAAACAATACCAGTGCCCTTATTGAGCCCGATCCTCGCGACCTCCTCCTCATCTCCCGTGCGCAGGCACACCCGCACGAGACCCCCATGGGTACAGCGGCTCGCAATGCCGCTCTCGGCAGTACCAAGGATCAGGGTCACACCCTCTTGCAGTGCGCCGACATCCCGGAAGCCGCGGCGGAGTATCTTCGCCGCTCTGTCCTGGTCATTAAGCAGCGCCTGGACTACGCGCGGCGGCAGCAGAACCTCCTGGAGCGGTACGAACAAGCGCTGGAGGAGCGAAACGCTACGCCTGAGAGAAGCGCACCCCTCGTGTGCACCGCAGCGCCTTATATCACTCCTGACGCAGCCACCGCCGCCCAGCCAGCAAGCTCCGTCGCGGTATCCGTGGCGAAACCGGCGTCCAACGTGGCGGTCCAAGTGCCGCCCACCCATACCGCCAGCTTTGCAGCGAGCTTCAGTGGCACTAGTGGCCCTGCACGAGTCGTTGACGGCTCGCTGGCCCCCTTCTCCTCCTCCGTCCCAGCTTCTACAAAGATGGCGCATCCGGGCTGCGGTACCGATCCCCTGACGCGCTCCCTGCGCTATGGCTGCCGCCAGCTTCCCCAGCACACTGCCCCTAGGCCCCTATCGAACCAATCACTGCTTTTCGACAGCAGCACGCAAGCCGAGATCGGCAGCGGCGCCGATGCGCCTGCACCGCAGCACCAAGAGCAGGAGGAGCCACAACGACACCACCTCAGCTTGTCGCACACGGACCTGTGTACGCAGTCCATCGCCGGCGCGTCCAACGACACGCCGCTGGCCGGGGTGGGCGGCTTACTGGGTCCAGAGCGCTCTCTTCCAGTGGAAGTGCTGCTGCAGTACGTGCTGCATCACATGATTGCACTTACCTGGGGAAAGCGCGGACTGGAAGTGGATACGCTGGTGCGCCTGCTCGAGCGGAACCTGCGCCGCCTCCCACCACTGCTCGCGAATCTTCCGTACATTCAGCAGTTGCGCAGTGCTGGATACACGAGCTCGTCGGCTGCAGCCGTGGTGGAGGAGGTGTTGGCAAGCAACACAACTGCGAGCAGTGCGGCTGGAGAGGCTACATCGGTCGTGTCCCCCGCCTTCACAGCTGTGCACACCCGCCTCGCCGCTCCGCCATTATGTGCCTCACTCCCCGTGCCGGATACAGCGCACCAGGGATC